>NW_022196600.1:0-4633 GCF_008641045.1 Pistacia vera | reverse complement strand
CTTGTTGACCTTGGATTAGGTAAACTGTTTATCACTTTGTTTCTTATGTTAAGCACTCTTTTTGCAAAAATGTTTTGTAAGTCATAGATTTATGACCTGATTTTGGCAATCAGCTACTAAATGGCGAGATAGTTCAACTGGATTGCATGTTGAATATGATCAACGGCCAGATGTTTTCAGGTATGACCATAATTTTGTCATGGTTGGTTTGAAATTTTTTTTATTTCTGGTATTTTTATTCTCTTAATTTAAAGGGTTATTCCTGTCTGGCAGAGGAACTGTGCGTTATGCTAGCGTACATGCCCATTTAGGTAGAACTGGGAGTAGGAGAGATGATCTAGAATCACTTGCTTACACACTCATTTTCCTTCTTCGAGGTCGTTTGCCTTGGCAAGGATACCAGGTCAGTAGTCCTTCTTATCTTTTGTAGGAATTTGTATTTTGTGGGGATATAAAAAAGGAATGAGAAAGGATAGATGTTTGTGCTTGATCTTGCATGTAACATTTTAACATTATTATTTTTGTAGGGAGAGAATAAAGGATTCCTTGTTTGCAAGAAAAAAATGGCAACGTCTCCAGAGGCTCTATGTTGCTTCTGTCCACAGCCTTTTAGACAGTTCGTTGAGTATGTTGTGAACTTGAAGTTTGATGAAGAACCTAATTACACAAAATACATTTCCCTCTTTGATGGGATTGTTGGTCCAAATCCAGATATCAGGCCAATTAACACAGAAGGTGCACAGAAGGTATTGGTTATGTTTATTTATCTTGTAGTTATTGTGGTTTTGCCATTGAAGGTATCGTTAGATATACTGAATTTGAATGATGAAAGATTTTGGTGTACCTAACTTGTACTTCTAAACTTGTGAAGCTTTATCAAGTTGGTCATAAGAGAGGTCGGCTAACAATGGAGGATGAAGATGATGAACAACCGAAGAAGAAGATTCGGATGGGAATGCCAGCTACACAATGGATTAGTGTTTATAACGCTCGTCGACCGATGAAGCAAAGGTATAATCATGCTTCATGTCATTTGTTAGCTGCTTCGCAGATTTGGCTAGGGTTGGTTTAATGATATTATCAGTTCTTTTTGCTTTTTGGGTCTGTTGTTCATTGGAATGGTTAAGGCTTTACTGAGTTTATAGTTTTTCCTGTCTATTGCAATTTGTGTCCTTCATTTTTAGTGTCTGCATTATTTCCTAAATTTAATTAAGAATGATCAAATAGTTTGAATCATTATGATCAGAATTTTGCTTTTTCTTGCCATTGTAGGTATCACTATAATGTGGCAGATGCAAGGCTTGCGCAGCACATTGAGAAAGGGAATGAGGATGGATTGTTTATTAGCAGTGTAGCTTCATGTCAAAATCTGTGGGCCCTTATTATGGATGCTGGCACTGGTTTCAGTGCACAAGTCTATGAACTCTCGCCCTTTTTTCTTCATAAGGTACATGCTCTTTTTTATTTATCAATTTGTTGTCTGCTCTTCTGCACTGTCACACTGTTGTATCCCTTAATAAAATTTACTATCGTGTAAAATAGGTTTTTTTAGGATATATTAACTAATTTGTTGTTTGGCTGTCTGTGCAGGAATGGATAATGGAGCAGTGGGAAAAGAACTATTACATCAGTGCAATAGCTGGAGCTACAAATGGAAGTTCCTTAGTAGTCATGTCAAAGGGTTAGTCTAAGATATTTTACTTCTTGGTTCTGTATGCATTTGAGTTTTTAAATTCATTGTAATTGACTATAAATTATATATTGTGTGCAGGGACACAGTATTTGCAGCAATCTTACAAAGTCAGCGATTCATTTCCTTTTAAGTGGATCAATAAAAAATGGAGAGAGGGTTTCTATGTCACTGCTATGGCCACCTCTGGCAGTAGATGGGGAGTGGTCATGTCTCGCGGTGCAGGATTTTCTGACCAGGTCATTTTGGAATTACCGATGTTGCATGCCAATGTTTAATATGGTAGAAGCACCTGTAACTTACTGATGTTCTGCATTTATTTCAGGTTGTTGAACTTGATTTTCTTTACCCAAGCGAAGGTATTCATCGGCGGTGGGATTCCGGATACCGTATCACAGCTACTGCAGCAACTTGGGACCAGGCTGCTTTTGTTCTTAGCGTGCCAAGGAGAAAACCTGCAGATGAAACCCAAGAAACTCTTCGAACGTCAGCTTTTCCTAGTGCACATGTCAAGGTTTATCATCTATTTTGATCATGTATTGCATTTCATCTGTTACTGTTTTCAATATAATCTCCAGGTCTGAAAGTTTTAACTGTTTTTGCAGGAAAAATGGGCTAAGAATCTTTATATTGCATCCGTCTGCTACGGACGAACAGTTTCATGAGGTGTACATTATTATTTGGTGCCACTCCTGACAGCATTGTAACTAGTGAGAATCCTTGTTCTCAACACCACCTTAGGTAGCCACTGGAAAGCAAGAAATTTCTTAAGTTTCATGCTCAAGGCTTAGAGAGGTTTTGACAGATTTAATTGATTTTAATCAAGGTATAGATTAGTCACACTGTATGTTGTGTCAATCGGGTGGAATTTCTCTTTGGCCAATGCCCNCAGTTCTTTTTGCTTTTTGGGTCTGTTGTTCATTGGAATGGTTAAGGCTTTACTGAGTTTATAGTTTTTCCTGTCTATTGCAATTTGTGTCCTTCATTTTTAGTGTCTGCATTATTTCCTAAATTTAATTAAGAATGATCAAATAGTTTGAATCATTATGATCAGAATTTTGCTTTTTCTTGCCATTGTAGGTATCACTATAATGTGGCAGATGCAAGGCTTGCGCAGCACATTGAGAAAGGGAATGAGGATGGATTGTTTATTAGCAGTGTAGCTTCATGTCAAAATCTGTGGGCCCTTATTATGGATGCTGGCACTGGTTTCAGTGCACAAGTCTATGAACTCTCGCCCTTTTTTCTTCATAAGGTACATGCTCTTTTTTATTTATCAATTTGTTGTCTGCTCTTCTGCACTGTCACACTGTTGTATCCCTTAATAAAATTTACTATCGTGTAAAATAGGTTTTTTTAGGATATATTAACTAATTTGTTGTTTGGCTGTCTGTGCAGGAATGGATAATGGAGC
Organism: Pistacia vera; assembly: GCF_008641045.1. Lineage (NCBI taxonomy): Eukaryota > Viridiplantae > Streptophyta > Magnoliopsida > Sapindales > Anacardiaceae > Pistacia > Pistacia vera. The sequence continues at coordinate 1,529 of NW_022196600.1, read as the reverse complement.
AGTGGGAAAAGAACTATTACATCAGTGCAATAGCTGGAGCTACAAATGGAAGTTCCTTAGTAGTCATGTCAAAGGGTTAGTCTAAGATATTTTACTTCTTGGTTCTGTATGCATTTGAGTTTTTAAATTCATTGTAATTGACTATAAATTATATATTGTGTGCAGGGACACAGTATTTGCAGCAATCTTACAAAGTCAGCGATTCATTTCCTTTTAAGTGGATCAATAAAAAATGGAGAGAGGGTTTCTATGTCACTGCTATGGCCACCTCTGGCAGTAGATGGGGAGTGGTTATGTCTCGCGGTGCAGGATTTTCTGACCAGGTCATCTTGGAATTACCGATGTTGCATGCCAATGTTTAATATGGTAGAAGCACTTATAACTTACTGATGTTCTGCGTTTATTTCAGGTTGTTGAACTTGATTTTCTTTACCCAAGCGAAGGTATTCATCGGCGGTGGGATTCCGGATACCGTATCACAGCTACTGCAGCAACTTGGGACCAGGCTGCTTTTGTTCTTAGCGTGCCAAGGAGAAAACCTGCAGATGAAACCCAAGAAACTCTTCGAACGTCAGCTTTTCCTAGTGCACATGTCAAGGTTTATCATCTATTTTCATCATGTATTGCATTTCATCTGTTACTGTTTTCAATATAATCTCCAGGTCTGAAAGTTTTAACTGTTTTTGCAGGAAAAATGGGCTAAGAATCTTTATATTGCATCCGTCTGCTACGGACGAACAGTTTCATGAGGTGTACATTATTATTTGGTGCCACTCCTGACAGCATTGTAACTAGTGAGAATCCTTGTTCTCAACACCACCTTAGGTAGCCACTGGAAAGCAAGAAATTTCTTAAGTTTCATGCTCAAGGCTTAGAGAGGTTTTGACAGATTTAATTGATTTTAATCAAGGTATAGATTAGTCACACTGTATGTTGTGTCAATCGGGTGGAATTTCTCTTTGGCCAATGCCCCACTTTCAATGTCCCAATTTTATGGGTCTGTTAGCTTTGTATAGTCTTGAACAATAAGCACTTTTGTAGGTCATAATATGCAAAAAGTTGGCTTTTAATCATTATTTGTGCTCTTGATTTGTAATTCTATATTTGTGTTGATTTGGTAACTTTATCGAATCAATAATGAAATATAACCCAATGTTTTAAAACCCAACCCGGGGTGAAATTCAAAAAAGTGGTCGGGTCTCAGGTAGATTGATAGGTCAAATTGGTGTTCAAAAGTTTGAAATCTAACAAAAACACCCTTGAAAATTACATGTAAGTTCTTATATGTTTGAAATCTTGTAAAAACACTCCAAAGATTATCGTCGATGTCGGCAAATAGGGACGACAACACTCTCCATCACCACAAAAACATTCCTCTCGGCTTCTTGACCAAAACTTATATCACCCTTCTCTCGTTTGCCTTTTCAATCGTCGATAATAGCAAGATTTTTTCGATGATATTGTTTTGCGATTTTCAGTCGATTCACTCATTAGAAATCAACGTTGTTGCCACCATTATACTCACCGAC